>NC_072455.1:2407849-2455349 GCF_027596085.1 Anoplopoma fimbria | reverse complement strand
GAAACTCCTTCGGTTTTGGATTTTTATCGCACAGAAGAAGGAGGAATTGTCTCGTAAAACCGCAGTACTTTTATATATCAACATGACATGTGGTATGTTTGCACTCAAGAAGTGTGAGAACTAGGAAATGTAAAATTTGAAGTAGAATTGTTCTTTTTCACGGAGATTATTACATTATGCAGCTCACGTTTTGTCTTTTAATTGTGCAAGTTTCTTTTTCAACTTGGCACAAAAGCATTAAATAGAAGTCTTAGAATGAGATGGAAACGGCTCCTAATCATCAATCAATCAATCAGTGCCAATCAGGTTATAGGGAAGACTTCAAACATTCTCTGGTTCCAGCGTTTAAAGACAACATGTTCTGCTTTCCTCTGTTCATTGTCGCTGGGACACAAAAGGAAATTCAACGAGACCACGTTGGAGTCTTTCACTTTCTGTTTCAGATTTATTTAATACGACTATTACTATTATTATTATTATTAGTAGTATTTATGGGTTAAAAGTTGTTTGAATATTGCATGTTTTAGGAGCAGATTTTGTCCTGACAGAAAGTTTAAAATCCTATTTTTCCAGATTTTTTGGTTCGCTATTTTGCTCGGCTCTGACCTGTGTGGGTGACTACTTTTTTTTTTGGACTATCTCTCTCTCTCTCTCTCTCTCTCTCTCTCTCTCCTCTTTCTTCCTCCTCCTCCACGTTCTACTCTCCAGTAGATTGATAGATAGAGGGAGAGAGAGGGATGGAGGTGCTTGGCGTTGTGATTGTTTTGTGCAGCAGAGTGAAATACATTTCATCCAACTGTCGCTGATCTTCTCTTTATTCCCCCCCCCCCTCCCCCTCCTCTCTGCCACCGCTCACTGGTGATTGTTTCTGCATACTGCTCCGCCATCCATCTTACTCCTCCTCTCTTCTCCTCTCATCTCTCCACCGTTGTTCTCTCTGCAGCTCCTCCTCTTTCTCTCCTCTCATATTTCCCTTTATTTCTCCTCTACTCCTCATTTTCTAACGTCTTCTCCTTCCTCCTTGTTCTCCTCTCATCCCTCCACTCGATGTTGAGTGTCTCGTCCGTCTCACGCAGCCTCCTTTTTCTATTTCTGTTCTCCTTCCACCCTCTCCTTCTCTCCTCCTCTCTCCTCCCGTTGGAGCAATAACTCCTCGCTTATTTCTCCCCTTCTCCTCTTTCTGCTCTTGCTTCCTTTCTTTCATCATCCTCTCCTCACCCCCTCCTTCTCCATTTCTCACCTCCTCCGACCTCCTCCCCTTTTTATCCACACATCCCTTAATCTTGTTTCCTGTCCTTATCTCCTCTCATCCTCTCTTTTTCACTCCTCGTCTTCTCTTTTCCTCACCTCTTCCTTTCTTCTCTCCTCTCCTCTTGTCTTCCCTTGTTTGTATCCTCATTTCCTATCTTGGCCTTATCTCCTCTTCTTTCCTCTCCTCCCACCTCTTCTATTTTGTTTCCACTGCTCCCCTCATCTCCTCTCCTTGTCTCCTCTCCTTCTCTTACGTTCTCTCCCATCTCCTCAGTACCTCCTCTCCTCCCTTATCTTTTCCTCTCCTCTCTCTTATCTCCTCCTTCTTTCTTGTTTTCTTTCCTCACCTTCTCTCGTCTCCTTTTCTCCTCTCGTCTCTCCTCCTCAGCGACGATAAAACAGCCACAATCACCCTCTCAGGAGGCAAATGATTGCAACCTATGCCATGATAGATTACTTCACACACACACTAACGAACACACACACACACACACACACACACACACACACACACACACACACACACACACACACACACACACACAAATAGATACTATATATTCATATATGCGAACACACATGCAAGCTCAAACAGGCATTTGCACACACACGGCTGAGTTATGTGTTCATGCGAGACGAGAACTGCACGTCCAACATGTGCTGCAGCGCACACACACACACACACACACACACACACACACACACACACACACACACACACACACACACACACACACACACACACACACACACACACACACACACAGATGCATTTGTAAGCTTGACTAACAGTGATGTATACTGTACTTAGAGAGGACTGCTCTCTCCGGGCGCCACTATTATAAACAGTCTTTAACAAACACACACACACACACACACACACACACACACACACACACACACACACACACACACACACACACACACACACACACACACACACACACACACACACACACACGCAGAGTTAATGCAGTTATTTTGATGGTGCAGGAAGCAGTAGCTCAATTATCAGAGAATTATATAACTTAATTCACACACACACACACACACACACACACACACACACACACACACACACACACACACACACACACACACACACACACACACACACACACACACATACACACACACACACACACAGGTAGTAGAGTTTTCTTAATCAGTGAGTAAAATGACATCATCCCCTCGTGTCTGCTAATGACACACACACACACACACAAAGACAATCATACAACGCTCGTGAAGCAAACAAACATTCACAAAAGTCTTTCCATCTCCTCCAGTGTGAAGCTTTATATCAAACTACATGAAGCTGAGCCATGAAATGAAATAAATCTCCTGCTATAGCGAGGATGTGATTTGTTTTCACTAAGTTGTTTGTACCGGTAGCCAGCTCGTCGTTGCTGGTTTGGGTGCACGCAAAAGTCTCGTCTCTGGACTTTCACTCAGTCAGCAAGAGAAATGTTTGCAGATGCTTTGGGGAAAGCTTGGTTCCTCTCGTGGCAGGTTGCGTGTCGGAGTGAAAGACCCAGCTGCCATTGCGGTTTTGCGTGCAAAGCATCCTGTTGCACGTCCAGTTCCCATACAGTCAGGAGAATCACACATATCAAGAAGGATTTTTTTCCCTTCTGGTGAATTTTATTTATTTTATTTTATTTTATTTTATTTTATTTTATTTTATTTTATTTTATTTTATTTTATTTTATTTTATTTATTTATTTTATTTTATTTTATTTTATTTTATTTTATTTTATTTTATTTTATTCCAGAGCATCGGCGATAACACAAGCTGTCAAACTCTCTTCAAACACTGCCGTCATTATAAACTCATATTTTACTTATTGTCTAATGACAGACGAGGACAGAAATCAGACTTCTATGATTTAGGTTTATAAATAAATGAATGAATAAATAAATAGACTGTAGTTTATGCCAACATATAAAATAAAGACCTGTCTGTCTGTGAGATTACGATCACTTAATCCATGGGTTATTTGGGATTTTTGAGGGGTAATGCATATAAAAAATAAAAAAAACGATGCATTTGCAATCTGATTTGTACGTCGATAACCATGGCAACGGTCGAAGCTTTGAACCATTTCTTCTTGCACACTGTTAATCCTGTAAATACTGCTTATACTTTGTCTGTATTCATCAGTTTTTCTAGATTCTATATCTATTCTGCACTTTGCACTTTTGGTTTGATGCTAAACTGCGTTTTGTCGCTCAGTAGTTTGACTATAAAGTTTAATCTAATCTTATCTGGAAACTGAAAGATCCTCAGAGAAACACATCAATGTGTGCAAAGATTAGAAATTAGAAAGTGAAAGTAGATAAGTACATGGATCAGCAAAGTACTCAAACACAATCCCAAAAACAAAGACAGGGTTTTGAATCATAAATGTTTCTCAAACATGATGTTAAATGACAGTTCACTGGGTTTGGTATCGAGTTTGTGGTCCTCATACATGTTTTCCTCTTGTCTCCATCCCACTGCCTCACCCTGATTCAGTCTCGTCTCTGTGGTCGTCGCCTGGATACATTAGCTAATTAAACATTTTATCAGGAAGCAGAGGGAATATCAATCTGCCATTTCCCTTTTCTCCGCTCTCTCATTATTATTTTAAAATGCATGAGGTTTTCCCTTTAACCTCAAATTCTGCTCTTTGTCTCGACGATGAAGACGCCAATCAAACCTCTGCGTCCGTCAGTCGGCTGCAGAATTATTGGAAAACGAGCGTCACCGCGGGATGACCTCGAGGGCATTCCAGCACTTCCTGTTCAGGCAATTAATGAGCTAAAGTGTTCCCACAATCCAACACAATAAGTAGAATTATGGCTAATATTGATTAGGAACTATTGTGTTCTTTTATGGAGGTTTCTATGAATGTTTTCCCTTTATGGTTTTGTGGATAACACAGTGGTTTTCATTCCAGAAAATGGCAGTTAATGGACTTTTGCAATCAACTTTTCTGTTGGTGAGGTAACCGTTGGTAACCGATGTCTGAGTGCTACAAGAAAAACTGATTTCTATCCTCAATATCTATCAAAGCTATACCAGGATGGGTTGTTGCTGTTCCAGCCTTGAAATGTCAAAATCTGCAGTTTATATTAAAGTAAATTTGATGTGCTTGTAGGACTAAAAACTGATATTCTGTCACTTCACCCTGAAGAACCTTTAGGGACTAATGCATTATTCACATTGGTATTAATTGCTTACTAAAATGTCATTTGTTGGATTATCTTCAAATGCTTCATATTCCCAAAGCTCAAAACTAGTGTAAAAACTTAATAACTATGATTTAAATTCTCCCATTAATAAAACATTTCACAGAATAAACACACACAAAACATTTTTAATATAAACGATTTCTGATCATGAACAAAAATAACGCTGAAGTTTTTCATTTAGATCGATTCAAACAGGATCACGCAAACAACGACCTCCCGTATCGTATACTGACGATTGGAGGGATGATCAATGATTGTTTTTTTCCTACGCTGATATCGAGGCAATTTAATCAAACTCACCATCAGAAAACAAATTTAGATTTTTGATTTGATCGCAATAGTTGAATATCCTCACGAGTGACTTGGTAGAGAAGTGAAAAATAGAGCCTGATTCAAAAATACAAGAAATATCGTGTAAGAAAGAACAGTTTTAATGTTGCTATTGTTTTTTTATTATTATTTATTTATTATTTATTTGTGCCTGGGCACCTTATAAGTCATGATTACCTTTTTTAAGACACTAAAAATATGTTTCTTAACAAAACATAAGTGATTCCAGTATAATAAGTGCTATATTAGGTCATATTTTCATGATAATTGGGGAAATATGGTGAATTGTATAAGAGAGTTTTTATTTCAGATATCCTCCGGCAGATGTTAACAGATGTAAGTGGAGTCGTCCATGTTTCACGACACGCGGTGTGACGGAGCGATTCCTCTCTGAGCCTCGAATCAAAACCGTCACCAAACATGTTGAGAGTTGACACATGTTGTCAGTTTCATGCTCATTTCCTCTTCATATACGTAAACTGCCGGCGTGGGAATTGAACCTGCGCCCCGGGCCTCAGCGGCACGGCTACATCACATCTCTATTTATTAAAGAATCCGTCGAGCAGGTTAACGTCTGCTGCTTCTTCTAAACAGATCAATCACTGTCACCGTTTTATAACACGTGTACTTTCTCATTCTGTTCGTCCTACACACACACACACACACACACACACACACACACACACACACACACACACACACACACACACACACACACACACACACACACACACCTGCAATAACATCATGAAGGGTGTAATGTCTAATTGTCTGGAGATTGCTGTCTAGACATCTGATGTGCAGCCTTTGACCTCCGCAGCTTAGTCATCTAGGCTTTGGAGGAAGGTGTGTGCATGTGTGTGTGTGTGTGTGTGTGTGTGTGCGTGTGTGTGTGTGTGTGTGTGTGTGTGTGTGTGTGTGTGTGTGTGTGTGTGTGTGTGTGTGCGTGTGGGTGTGTTTGAAAGACACAGATGGAGACAAAGTCAAAAAGAAAGAGTTATGGAGAGTACGTGACCAAGAAACAAAATGTATTCAAGGAATCATTAAATCATCCTCGAGCTTAAAAAAAGCAGTTGCTCGACAGAAAATGAATCAGAATCTGTTTTGTTGTAGTTTTTCAGATTCTAAATGTAGATATCTGCTGTTTTTTGTAGTCCTCTATGATTGTACGTCACATTTGTTTGAGATTTGGACAAAATAAGACATTTAAAGACAACACTTTTATAACTTGTGACCATAAACTGTTCATAAGAAGTGGACGTAGTCACCGTAACATCACCCATTTGTTTGTGTACTCCTGTTCTGAAGCCTTGTGGTCGACATTCGGGCCGTCGCCATCTTGTTTTTTGCAACCAGAAGTGACACTAGAGGGTGGAGCTAAGTACAACTGAGGCATGGTAGTGGCTTTACTTAAGTGTGGAAGTTATTTGACAAATACATCAACGTTTGGGTTAAAATGACTCTGGAATCAGCGTTACTTAAATACTAAAACTATACTACTAAATACTTAAAGTGCTCAATGTACTTAAGGACTTTAGATACTTAAGAAGTAGCTTCATGAATAAGTGCAATTAAATACAGAATTAGTACGGAACTTATGTGACAAATGCATCAGTGTTTGGGTTGATATTACTATGGAATCAGCATAACTTAAATACTTTTTATTTAAGTTCTTAAGTAATATTTACGTTGCTTAAGTACTTTAGTAGCTCAGGAAGTACCTTGACAAATAAGTCATATTTGATTTAAAATAACTACATCACTTATGAACGGAAGTTAGGTGAAGAATACATCAAGATTTAGAATGAAATTTACTGCAGAACTGGCGATACTTAAGTAAGGAAGTCATGTGACAAAAACTTTGGGTTGAAATCACTAAGGAATCAGCGTTACTTAAGAACTTTTAGTTACTTAAGTTCTTCATTTATTTAAGTACTTAAGATATGTCAGTACTTCAGTTATTCAAGTATTCATGTTACTTTGGATGTACCTTGACAAATAAGTCACATATGGTTTAAAATAACTACAGAAGTGACGTTAATTAATTAAGGAAGTCACATTACAAAGAAGTCAACTTTGATTTCTGGTTTCATACGGGACACGAACAGCGGTTTCCTGGGTGAAAGTCTGATGCTATTTAAGCCAAACTATAAATTCAACCTTCTCATGCAGACGTTGTCTAGATTTATACTCTGTCACCAGTTCTGGTTTATGATTAGGAGGATTACATACAAATTGATTATCTGGGTTATATGTGAATTATAGTGCGTTATTTTGTAGTTTTAGATACAAACAGTGTCAGTTTTTATTTCCTTTAATCATAAATTCACAAATCTTACATTTTGTGCCTGTTTCCATTAAACTAGTTCTCCAGCCACAACAAACATCCCACATTCATTAATAAAATATCATTTGGAGACACCTGAGTGAGTAAACCTGCCTTTTAGAAATTTAAATCAGTGTCTCCAAAGCTGCTGGTTGTGTAAAAACCCCCGAGCGGGTAGTTCGCTCATGAATTTCAGAGTAAATTAAACTTCCTGTCCACACTGTGACGATATAACCGAGTACAAAAGACATCTGGGGGATGATATTAGATTAGAGGACACTGAAAGAAAGATAAGAAGAAGTGTATTTCAGCAGGTCACTGTATCCTCCGCCGTTACAGACGATCTGCAGAGCTCCAGGAATAAAAGTATGAAAAATGATTTTCATTAAGATTAACATTGAATGAGGAGGACGCACGCTTTCATGTGTCTGGCATGATGGACGACGAGCAGATGGCTTTCAATGACAATATTACTCATTCACATCTATTTTACATTTTAGATTTAATCTGGAACAAGCCAATATCAGTTTGTTATAATATATAATATTGAAAATTTTGAGTAACTTGTTGCATAAAAAAAAAAAAGTGAAATTACCCTTTTAATGATGCAGAAAACTCAGTAAATATAGACACGATGCAAATGGCCATGAACACACACACACACACACACACACACACACACACACACACACACACACACACACACACACACACACACACACACACACACACACAAAGCCCTGACTGTATTGATGGAGGTTTATGGAGTTCATGAGTCAGGTGACCTGGACTTCGACCCCGACGAACCTCGACATCGATCGGCTGACACGTGAACTTACTGCCGAGTGTTGACGCTCACATGATTAACAAGTGTGCGTCAGTCTGTTCTACACGTGTGTGTTGTGTTTGTCTGGAGTCAGAAATACTCAGCGTCATGTATCTTATCCATTTCCATTTCCATTTTCCGTAACCTGCTTATCCAGTTAAGGGTCGCAGGGGTGCTGGAGCCGATCTCAGCTGTCAATGGGTGAAGGCAGGGTTCACCTGGACAGGTCGCCATTCTGTCGCAGGGCTGACATATAGAGACAGACAACCACTCACACTCACATCCACACCCACGGGCAATTTAGAGTCTTCAATGCACCTAAGCTGCATGTCTTTGGACTGTGGGAGGAAGCCGGAGAACCCGGAGAGAACCCACGCTGACACGGGGAGAACATGCAAACTCCACACAGAAGGTTGTCCGGCCCGGGAATTGATGTCTTGCTGTGAGGCGACAGTGCTAACCACTACACCACCGTGCAGCCCTTATGTATCTTATCTTATCTTATAATTACTATGTTTGTTTTGGCGTCAAAATGCAAGATGTCCTGATGTTGTAGGTTTCTGCATGATACCATTGTTACACTTTGATGTTTCATTATTTTTACCTCTTTTCTTAAGATGTCATTGAACTTACTTCTTACAAAATGTACCAAAAGGCAATGAGGAAGATCCTGGGTAGAAAATAATGAATATAAATATGAAACAAAATGTAAATCACGTCCTCTAAACTAAAAAGAAATCTGGTTTGAATTAAAAATCAAACGCTATTACTTATAAGATATTTAGTCAATGCTGATCTATAAAGGGAAACATAAAGTGCAGTTTTGGATTGATGGAAAAAACAACACTGAATAAAAATGCCAAAGACTCTTTCAGGCATTAAATAATTCATAAACAGTTACTGATGTAACCCAAATCAACCAAACATCCAACAGCTAATTACTTATATTTCGACACGCTAATGTTAGCATTTAGCCCAAAGGAGAGCCAGACCACCAGCACATGAGGCTAAAACCTTCTGATTTATTTACACCACCCTCGGGACAAACTGCTATTTTTTCGCTCAACTATTTAAGAAGAAGTCTGTCTTCCATCCTTCCAGCCATTTAGTTTTCCGCTGTAGCTTCTGCTGCTAATTAGATGATGCAAAGTGACACACAGGAACATACTTTTAGCCTTTTGAGAAAAAAGAAAAAAGAATAATAACTGCAGCAAACGTGCAGAGACCGTTTTTATCATTTCACAACCAGAAGACGAACCAGCAGTGGGACAATAAGCGCCTCCTTTTCAAAATAAAGCAATTTATTTTTCACCTTAATGGCACCAGGAAAAAGCAGTCATTTGTTATGTGATGAAGAATTGAAGAAACGCGGCAATTACTTTCAGAGATAATGGACTGAATACCTGTCTTTTATTTATACGTGTGTGTGTGTGTGTGTGTGTGTGTGTGTGTGTGTGTGTGTGTGTGTGTGTGTGTGTGTGTGTGTGTGTGTGTGTGTGTGTGTGTGTTGTTAGTGTGTATCAGTAGTGACGGATGCTTCTGGCAGCAACACAACAGAATAATAATCGTCCTCTTCTCTCACGTCCACACTTTTCTGGAGCATTTAGAAAATGCTGTTTTATGAAAACCTCTTTAAGTTTTCAGAATTCTACGATTGTCGACAACGGCTCAAAACATTTCCATTATATTGTTAAAAGAGCAACAGATTTATGTAGCTAGTGTAGAAGAAGACGGCTGAATGTAAAACATTGAGAACTTCATTTGTGTCGACTGGATTAGCAGCGTTTTTCTGTTGCATTTGTTGTCCGGGTTTTTGCGTGGGTTTTTCAATTTGCATCGTTTATGTATTTATTTGCAATTAATGTTGATTTGTTTTCGTTTTCTGCAGCATGTTCGTTGCGTTTGTTTCGGATTTGTATGTGAGTGTTGTTGACTTTTGCATCGTTTTTGAAGCTGCACGTTTTCCCCTTATGGAAATATTTAATATTTAAGTCAAACACATTAGTTTTCTGTCTAAACACCTTGAAATAGGAACGATCTTCTCTTGTTCCTCCTCTTTTAGCGAGGGAACAATAGAGCTGTTAATCAGCCAAACTGGTCTGAACTGGTTAAACCTCCTCTCTGTCCATTCCTGCTGTGTGAATACTTATAATGTGTTTTAAAACATCAAAATTCACAATGCAGTTATTCTCCTATATAAACATATTTAACTGTTTGATACTGGTGAAGAGGATGAAATATATATTTGATTGAGATTTATTAATACTAACCATAATAACAAGAATAACTCTCTGTCTCTCTCCTCTTTTTTTCTTGTCACCTCATTTAAAACCTATTTAAAGAAATTCAAAAGGCAACAGAAAGTCATCTAACGTGAAGAACACTTCAGTGCGAAGACTCAAATAGACATTTAGAAATATTTCAGATGACGCAGCGTCACTAAAGCCTGTCAGCGTCTGTAGAATCAGAAATGAAGGATTGACAATGTCGCTGCAGTATTTATGCTTAAATGACATTATTTTGAGTGTTGATGGAGCAGCTACAATGTTAGCATAGCCTAGCACGGATCCATCCAAACTCCATTCAGAAAACCAGCATTTTAAAGCTTGTTTGTATGTTGTCTTGCAGAGGACCTTTTTTACATGAATCCCATTTTTTGCATCATTATGCGGATATTTCTGCATCATTTTCATACGTTCATTGCAGTTGAATCACAGCAAAATCTGTTCATTTTGGTTCATACTGTAATAAATCGACAGACGAGTGACGGAGCTTGTTGTGTTGTGATCCCAGACAGGAAGCAGTTTAGTTTTAAGGCTTAACTCGGACTTCCACAACATTTACAAAGCAGTAATGGTGGGTTTTTTCGACCATGGTTGATGAAATGTACTTGGTATCCATGGAGATAAGCCCCTCCTCCTCTCTGGCAAACACGATTTCACTTTTTTGGGGAAAACGGAGCGTTGATATCGGATCAGGAATAATGTCAGCAGATCAGTTGAGGTATTTGCATCGATATGAAGGGGAGAAAAATATTGGATTGGCTTTTTTCAGATGGCTCAGTTTTTGGGCCAACATGCGGGGAGAAGATGTGTCTGCAAATGTACAAAACAAAAGGGATTTAATCGGATGAATGGGAGAGAAAGAGGTGGATGAGAAAGAGAGAAAGAGAGAGACATTCAGTTTAATAGGTTTAGGTGGAGGAGAGAGAAAGAAAGAGGTGACTCATCAAAACGTAGACAGGTCGAAAATTAAAATGAAAGGATACAGCTGGAGGGGATTTAAGAGAGAGAGAGAGAGAGAGGGTGAGGACGGAGATACGAATGAGGCCAAAAGTGGAGCGAAGAGATGAGACGTTTAACCCCAAACATCTACAACAACACTTTGTTGATGCTGCTGTTTGGTGGTTTGACTCATGGAGCCTGAAGACCAGACCTTTTGGTCCATAACATCCTCACTGGAGCAGGTCTGATTCCTGCTGAACTTCCACAAAGCAAACCGATCCTCAAAGAACAGGGATGGTATGGTATCATAGAATAGAGAAAACAGCTGTTTTTCTGACTCAAACCAACTGATTTTCTATGATTTTCTTATCATTAATGAATTAATTGTAATCCCAAAAAATACAAAAAATTGTCCCTCACAAGCTCCCAGAACACAATATGTCTTAATGTCTTAATATGTCTTCTGTTGTCTGACTTGTTTATAATGCACAACATATTCCATATAGAGTGTCATAAAACAGAGGGAAGATTTGTCATCTTTTTACCTGAAATGAGTGATGACGAGAGCTGCTCTCTCTTAGTCCATTAGTTGACTCATCGGTCGTTAATTGTTTAGTAACCTTTCAATGCTGAATTACTAACTTCTAAGAAAATGATGAGCTCATCTCTGGTAAAAAAACAACAAGATTTAAAGTGTTGCTTTTGTGGAGAAACTCGCTTTTTCTCAGATGTGTTGATTAAATCACTTCTTTAAAAAACGTCTCAGTTGGACTTTTATCTCTTAATGATATTGTTCTTAAAGGGCCGGCGTGCATCATTCCAGGGTTTCTAACATCAGTATGTACTCATTAGTGTTTAATCACCGGAAACTGAGAGTCGTTGTGTTTTCCTTAGTTAGTCCTTCATATCTCCATAGGAACCAGCCAGCCGCCTGTTGCTCCTCCAGTACAGTGTTATTATGGTATGGATGGCCTTTAAGCCATGGCGTTACCACGGTTTTTACACTTTCAATCTGTAACCTGACCGCTACATCCCACTACATCCCACTACATCCCACTACATCCCACTACATCCCACTACATCCCACTACATCCCACTACATCCCATTACATCCCACTACATCCCACTACATCCCACTACATCCCACACACTGTCCCTTTAATATATATTTTCTAAACTGTTTAATTCTTAATTTGCATAAACATATACACACATTCTTTGCAGCAGTTAGTTGTTCCCATATTTGCACTTTGAATTTAACATATTTCTAAGAATAACAAGACAAAAAAAGGACACTTAAGGAGAGTACTGTTTTATTATTAGTTCATTTATTTCTATTATATGTAAAAAGACAAAAAGTGTCAATTTAGGCTCTTGAATTGTGCATATGTGATGGCTGATTTCTTTCTCCTAGATGTCCTTGTTGAACCTCATTTAATACATGTAGTTAAAGGTACCTATATGTGTACAGCAGTGAACCCTCTGAGAGACAGGTTCTCCATAATGAAACCAAAAAGAGGAATGAATATGGAATATTCCCATCCAGCCTTCACGCTCAGACCGACGCTCGTCTTCTCGACAGCCGTCACTCAGACTTTCCTCCTTCGGGGATTCAAACAGACGAACTCCTTGAGATGTAAACACGATGCTTTCTATCTCCCTGAAAGGAGAATTCTTGCTTCGCTAGCGGAGAGATGTCATCCTCTCCTTTCGTCTGATCCTTATTTGTCACTGTGCCCTTAATGGTGCCCTGATAGGTAATTAGACTCCACTGCTTCCTGTTTCATATTAGCCTCATCTGGCCTTCTTTAATGGAGAATCTGCAGCTGTAAGCATGGCAGCAGCAGGATTTCCCTCAGGATAAGAGTTAGATTAATTATGACAAGCTGTATGGACAAGTCGAACAATTATTACATTAAGAGTGCAAATATATTCAAAGTTGGTTAAATCATTTTTAAGCAAATTATATATATTTTTTGTGCCAATTTGTTGTTTTTTCTTGTCTTTTTTTCTTCAGAGAATTGAAAAATCTTGGGTTGTGGACTATTGGTTAGACAAAACAAGACATTTAAAAAATAACATTGGAATTTTTTATTTTATTGTTATAGGGATTTTTCTCCCATGCTTTGTACAAAAAACACCTAATTAATTTATTATATTAATCAATAGAATAATCGATAGCTGCAGCATGTTGTCCATGTTTCTGATATTATATTGATTTGAGGATTATCGTAGAGTTTTCATGGCTGTAAAGGGGAGACTAGGGATTAACCATAGACCCCATTTCATCCTGGGCGTTATTTTTATTGATTCATTTGTCTATTCGCTTTTCAATTAAACATTTATTTATTTTGGTGTCAAAAAATCATGAAAAAACAGACTTCAAAGCTCCCCAAATGTTTTTTTCTTCCGAGCAAAAGTCCCAAAACCCCAAAATATTCTGTTCACAAAGATATAAAACAAAGAAAAGCAGCAAAACGTGACATCTGAGAAGCAGGAACCAGTGAATATTTAGCATTTTTGCCGTAAAGATACCAATCCATTCATTATCAAAACATTTGCTGATTAATTCTCTGTGGATCTACTGATCAATTAAATAACCATTTCAACTGAATTACGAGTGTTGTAAATAATTAAACTAAACTAAATGAAATTATTAAACTAAATTATGCAGCACGTGCTATATTTTTGATGAATCTAGTTTCCCTTCCACTGCGAAGAAGCTCGGGGACATTTCTGACTCTTACATCAGGCTGACATCTTCACACAGTGTCATCTTCAGGTTAAGAATGAATTGTTGTTCTCAGTGTAAATATGAACCACGAGAGAAAACACAAAAAAGACATAAACACAACAATGAAATATTTGGTGAAATCTTCCTGAAGCTGCAACATCGTGCTGCTCCGTCTCACCACTTTCATCTCCTCGCCCAACGCATTGTCTCTTCTACTTCTCACCTCTGCTGAGTGTCTGAGTGTGTGTGTGTGTGTGTGTGTGTGTGTGTGTGTGTGTGTGTGTGTGTGTGTGTGTGTGTGTGTGTGTGTGTGTGTGTGTGTGTGTGTGTGTGTGTCCCAAAATGGCCTGTCTCATCATTTCCCATCTCCCCCTCTATATCTTCCCCACTCACTCTCCTCCTGGCCGTCGTCTGCAGACTGCAAATGGGATTAAAAATGAACTGTGTGTGTGTGTGTGTGTGTGTGTGTGTGTGTGTGTGTGTGTGTGTGTGTGTGTGTGTGTGTGTGTGTGTGTGTGTGTGTGTGACAGATAAAGAGGGAGGATGAGCTGCTGAAGTCATTGTTGTTTACCACATTTAATGGATTGTCTTGCCTCACTGTTTTATGACCTGGTTTCGGCGGCACTACAGCGACATTTCACCTTCTGTTTTTTTCATGATTAGTCCTCCTAATGAGAACTCATCCACTGATTTTGGCCTTTAAGGGGATCCGTAGCAGGACTCTTTTATCTTGAAAATCCACTCTGGAAATGACATTTCGTCTAAATCACTACTGAGAACAATTCTTTTGTATTTTCTTTCTGAATAGAGTTTAAATAAACACTCTTAGCATTGTTTGCACTGTTAGCACCGTTAGCTTGTAGCCACTGGCTCAGCTGTCGCCATGTTGAGAGCCGTGTGCAGACGATTGAAACGCTCCCAATCTCTTATTCGGAACCTTTAAAGCTAATACAAGCGACTTTCATGTTGTGTTGTTTTTGGCGCCCCTTGTGGACTAAAGTGGTAGTGTTTCTGAACACAAGACTCCCTTTAGAAAACATCTCATTCTACTGCAGCAGGGTCTGACAGTCTGCTCCTCTCAGTCCTGGTTCTGGTTCTCCCGTTGCCTCCCTTCCATCCAACGGGCCCAGCAATGCGGCCTGGTGAAGCAGGATCTGGGTCTGTCCACGGTGGACTGGTCTCTGCTGGATCTGTCCACGGTGGACTGGTCTCTGCTGGGTCTGTCCACGGTGGACTGGTCTCTGCTGGGTCTGTCCACGGTGGACTGGTCTCTGCTGGGTCTGTCCACGGTGGACTGGTCTCTGAAGGAGTTTTTTTTGGTGAACCTGCATGATTTCCTCTGATTTCACCAGAATCCGACCCGGTGGCTCCGATGACGAGCTTTAAGAATAACTTTATAGAAACAGACGATCTTCTCTCTCTTTACAACACTCTGACCTTAAGTGCTTCAGAGACACAGATGTATACAGCGAGACGCCGGATACTGAATGAAGTCATGTGAACTATTCACCTTTTACTAAAAGGGTCTGCAGTCATTTTAAGGTCATCAGTGACACAACAGCTCTGCTTCCTGAAGGCCGACTTCTCTTCAAAAACTGAAACTGTGTTTGGAACATCTGACTGTTTTTTAAATGGTTGCGTTATATCATTTTTATGCCTGACTAAAGACTATGATAGGTCATGTTTTCCTACATAAATGCACATTCTGTAACACAGATTTGTATTTCATAACTTCTCTCACACATGCACATCTCAGCTGACAACGAAGGCATGAAAACGTGCACATAGTTCTACATACGTTCTGAGTTTTTAATGAATTAAAAGGAGGATTTAGTCGAGTAGCTTTCAGTCAACTTCCCCGAGCGCCTTGCAGTAACTGTCTTTATGGCCTCTGACAGGAAGTGACCTCACAGTTGCAGATCCTGTCTAATCAGAGATCCTTTAAAGTGTCCCAGAGAACAAGGAACCCGTGGTGGAGGTATTTAGCAGCTGGCCTGACGGAGCGTGAAACAGGAGTGATTTCACGCTGCCGTCGGGTTCCTCCTCAGCTTCAGAGGGAACATCGGGCGCAGCAGGGTTCCTGGCAGGCAGACGGGTTCCTGGCAGGCAGACGGGGTGTTAACACAGCCGCTGTACCCGAGAGGCCCCGCTTTACATTAGAGCCATTTAGCTGACAGACTAATTCACAAACAAACCGCAGCCAGCAGCGAGCCTTGATCGGGGAAACTGGAATGTGAGCCGCTCATTTTGGATCTAAACCTTCTTGTGATTATAAACTCCATGGAAACAATAGAAGCTGCCAAATTCTGTTTCTGAGAATGAACATCATGCTGTATTGAAGAAGACTTGAAACTAGAGATTGAGACCATAAACTCATGTTTACAATGTTTACTGAGGGAATAAATCAAGAGAGAAGTAGAGTCATTTTCTCATAGACTTCTATACAACCAGAGGAGTCGCCCCCTGGTGGACAGGAGAGAGAATGCAGTTTTTGGAACACTTGGCAGAACCAGATGTTGTTCCTGGTTAGCCCTGAAGTTAGCAACAGCTTCCGCTCAGACACCTTTAAGGTGGACCTGCTATTCTGATTTTCTTTCTGGTAAAATTTGGTGTATCGGTCTGTTGTTTTTAGCTTAATATGAAGCCGGTTTGAAATTAATTTTTTTCTTTAAATGAACCAATAAAGTGTGGTCTGTTATATGTAAGAAAACAGATAGATCCTCATCACAATTTCCAATTTATGTCCAATCAAATAGACAAAAACAATACAAATCATCACATATGAGAAGCTCTTCTGGTCTTACTATTAACTCAATAACTCCATTGTTTGAATTCTTGAAATTTGGGGTAAATACTCTTTACAGTTATACTACTAAAACTGACTACAGTATATAATGTATGTATCTTAAAAACATAGAACTGAATAGATGGTCCCAGTTGTCACGATATCCATCCATCTAGCTTTAGTCAGAATCCGCACTCTTGTATTGTTGTATCCTAATATAAACTTGCTGATGCTGCGCTTTTATTGGCCAGTCTGTTCAGCGGACTTAGAGAAGGGTTGATTCACATGACAGTTAATCAAACTTCATCTGTTATTGTTTCTTACTCTGATTTATAATCAAATAAGTCCAAAGCGACCAACGAGGACAGTGAGGATCCACTGCGATTAGATTCTGCTGATCGATACTTTAAACCACTACGGACAGGAAAGCGTTTCAAACATACTGGTCAAATAAATCAGCCTCTGTGTTGCGTTTTTTCCTCTACGCCTTGGTACTAGACTGTGCTGAAATTACTCTATCCTCTTTATTGATTATTTTATATTCTATTTGAGTGCTTTATACTGGTTTGTTCTTTCTTTTTTCTTCCTGAATCCTATTACCGATTGATTCCCACCACAACTCGGTTATTCTTCAGGGATCAATAGAGTTTCATCTAATTTAATCTGAAGCGAGATGTTGCTCTGGTTATGCAGCGTTTTATGTGAGCAAAGACACCAGAGTTCACAGCTCAGCAGTCGGAGGTAAACACCAGATGTCGATCTGGACAGGATCAAAATCACACCAGAGCATCAAAACTAGCACAAGAGAAACAAACATTAAGTTAGGAAACGCAGAAAGTACCAACTCCTGTGATTGCTCAGTCTATTAAAAAACAAAGACTGCGTATAAGAAGTGGACGTAGTTGTTGTTACCCATTGGTTTGTGGATTATAGCTTTGAAGCCTCCAGTGCGTCGATTTGGCGGCCACCATCTTGGATTTTATCTACTTTAATCTGTTTGACTCTAAATGGAGCATCATTTACTAAATGAACATCATGCTGTATTGAAGAAGACTTGAAACTAGAGATTGAGACCATAAACTCATGTTTACAATGTTTACTGAGGGAATAAATCAAGAGAGAAGTAGAGTCATTTTCTCATAGACTTCTATACAACCAGAGGAGTCGCCCCCTGGTGGACAGGAGAGAGAATGCAGGTTTATTAGCCACTATATTATATCATGAGGTTATTGTTTCAGGTGTTAAAATAATGTTGTAGCGGGTCCAGATTTAAGTGGAGTGAAATACCTTGTATTTAATTTACTATTTGGTAGTTTTAACCCTAAATGGGTAGTATATCAGTCCAAATAGTAGCGTGAAAGGAGCAACAAAAAGTACAACACATATTCTCGTTTTATCCGGAGTTACTTTCACTATCAGCGTACTGACTTCATCAGGCCGTTCTGCTCTTTCATAAGCAGTTTCATCTTTTATTGCTCATTTGCTCCATGCTAATGGGGACATTTTATTGATCTACATTGTATTTAACCTTTTACAGACAGCTCAGCCAATTAAAGAGAAGCAGCTCAATTATTCATAGTATCCACTTCTTGGTAGAGCCACTGTCGGTAACAACACGGGGGACCTGAGATCATCTAACAGCTCAAAGGGATCTTTACTGCACAATCTGAGGATTAGTGTCAGACTCTTGATATGAGACGCTCTGATGTCAGTGTTTATCTGACGCTCTGATCCAGGGAAGTTCAAAGGTTGTTATTCAAAGATGCTCTGTAGTTACTCAACAGTCTGTTCTTTGAGGAAGCAAAGTTACTCCCCAGCTACAGAAATGTTTTGTTAAAGCAATTCAGCAAGAAGAAGACAGCAGGTTAAAGGCCAAAGAATATATATTTGATACTGTGCTGCCTTCAGTTGAGGAGGATTTTCCCAAACGATGAAAGACGGAAGGAAGATATATATATACGAGCCCAGGAGAATAGGGTGAACAATGAGACTAATAGATGTCACCGCAAAGCATCCAGAGTTGATTACTTAAATTAAGATAATTGTTTTTTGTATTACAAGTTTATAGAAAATGTAACATTTAAATGTGTAAATGATGCTTTATCTGATTAAATATGTTCAAATTATCAGAATAGAAATCTGAACATTGGATAAAGCCAGGTCCAAATGAATGGTTTTAATCTGTTGACATATTAGAGTCAAAGGTCTTACAGAGTATCCCTTCATAAATCAGAAAATACCGTCAACAGCCCAAAAAATATACATTTTCTTCATGTTTTTAGTATTTAAATGTTGTATAAATCAGAATATGAATGATATATGAACAAACCCCTCTGTAGAAACTTCAGAATATAGAGAGGAATGAAGCTGTAAAGTTTGGTGTATGTAAGAGCTACTGAAGTGGAGATTTATGGATCAGAGTCTGAGAAAAAACTCATTTTAAAGATATGTTTAGTTAAATTACATACATGTTGAAGACACTACAGGTGAATAGGGTAAAAAAAATAACTAATAGATATCAACATGAAACTTCCCCAGTTGATTACTGACATTAAGACAATTACTTTTTGTATTACAAGTTTTCTGAAATGTTCTGTGTGTTTAAATATGCAAATGAGGCATTATCTAATGGTGACTTTAGTTGAATTTTGGAGAAATCTACAGACGCTAATAAAGTAATAAAATAATTGTTTTTTTTCCCACTAGTCTGAAAGAAAACATTAAATATTTAAATTCAACAACTTTGTGAGTCATTTCTGCACAGGTAATGAAAGCCTGAAGCTTTAATATAGTTTAATTAGAGACAGATTAAGATGCATCAGCTATAAAAGAACGATCACATGTAAAATGAGGAGCGCCTCAAGGAATAACCAGCAGTTCATACAGATGTTCCTGCTCCGCCGTCGGTTCTTTTAAATGCACTCCTTGTTCACTTCCTTTTAACCCAGGAGAGTTTGTCATTGCAACACTTCCTCTTATTGCTTACAAGAGCCAATCCAACTCTGAACTTCAGCCCATCAGTCCTCCTTTTTCCTCCCCACTCCGAGTTCTCATGTGTACTGGTAGCAGATCTCATCTCCTAATGGAAGACATCAAGGGGAAGACAAAGCGTTAATGTATGGAAATGGACTGCAGCCGCTCGTCTTTGAAGCCGCACGCGGTTTTTGATCACACGCTCACTTCAGCTTTTATGACATCTCGCCCTTTAAGGACTGCTTTGGTAAGCAGCCGCTCGTTGCAGTCTATCATAGCGGAGGGCTTTGACATTTAATTTAAGCGTCTGGAAAATCAATACTACACAAAAAGGGCCTCTTCAACTAGCCTTACAATGGAATGCATGAAAGCCTGTGATGATAACTTCTGTCTACCTGCATACACATGGAGTAAAAGTCGAGATCACATCTTTCTGGGCGCCAAATGTAAATTTGCAATGTCTGAAAACGGCTCAAAGAGATTTCTAAAGAACTGAAAGGAAGTTTCAAGTTCTCGACTGTAATTTGCACAACATTTAAGACAAGCAGTCGTTGGATATGAACAAATAACTATAACAATGCACATTAAATATATAATTACACAAGTGAAAAAAAGAAAACCTGTACAAATATTCTCACAGTTGTGCAGACACGCTTCCCGTTGTAGTCAGAAGTATTTTAATCGTAGTTGTTTGAACAAATTGCTGGAAAAAGAAAAAGGCAATGCTTAAAGAAAAGAATAAGAAAACACGTTTGGAGTTTTCCAAAAGGCATGTGGGAGACTTTTTCTCTCTTTTTTTCTCTTTTCTCATCCATAAAACCCAGATCTGTGGAATGAACGGCTTAAAGAATTCCAGGTTGTAAAGCAAAAAAATGTGAATACTTTTGCTAAAAAGGCTAAATACTTCTGGTTACAGATAAAGAAGGTAGAGTTTATTATTTTTGTAGAGAGCCAGGCTAGCTTTTCCCCTCATTTCTAATCTTTATGCTAAGCTAAGCTAACAAGCTGCCGTTTGCAGCATCATATTATATAGGAAGACATGAGATTTGTATCAATCTTCTCATGTCTTCTAAACAAGAAAGCAAATTTGCACATTTCCTAAAATATCATAGTCTTTTCACAAACTGAATGCATTATTCTCCCAATGAAACTCTGATGTCCACAGATAAAGAGAATATCATTTAAAGTCACATTTGGACTTTAAGAATATACAAACCAAAAAAGATATCCTCTTGAAGTGCATCATCTAAACCTGCTATCACATCTGGTCGTGAATGAATTTTTCAAAGTGACAGATTGTCTTCCGACCAGCGCCTGATCCCGTTCAGTGGTCGTCATCAACAATATGAAATATGTTCTATCATTTATCAATATGTTCAGATCAATGGCAGCTATGATTGAAAGCCCACAGATCGGTTACTCTTTTTAACGAGCTCTGAGAACGTCTTTCAATTTCATTTGTTAGGATGCAAGTCAACGGTCTCTGATTAAAATCTGTGGAATGTGTAAAAATAAGTGTTCGGCATTTTAATGAGAATCTTCTTTGACTAAGGGTGTCATGGTTGGTAAAGACACTCTGTAAATGTGATCAGATTGTAATTAGCCTCCATCTTAATTGTGTTGAGTAAAGAGTGTTAAAGTAGGTACATTTAATTTGTATTTAAATCGTCAAAATATGAGCAAAATAATATATTAATTCAGATTATAACATTTTAAATTGCATTAAAAAGTTGTGCAAAGCTTTCTCACTTGTTATAAGATACATTTTAAAATAATCAACTCACCTTTTTCATCATTTAAAAGATTCTTCACTCTGCACATTAACAGTTTTTGCAGATGTTTCAGCATGCAGTGATACAGCGCTCTACCTGAAGTTCAAACACATTCTCACACTAATTATTCAACCTCAAAACTGTTTTTAGAGATCCAGTTTTTTATTGGTTTGCCCAGAATCTACATGTGGACTCCACCATGACGAGGGCTGTCCCGAATGTCATGTTTTTACATTCAAAGCTTCTATTTGCATTTTTGAAATTATGCTTCAAATGTTGCTATGTCTTTTTTCATATCATATGATGTCATCCCACAAAAACAAGCAAAAATACCCAAACAAAATCTCCAGTTTGAATGATTTATCGCATTAAAAGAGCTTTTCTTTGAACAGTTTTTGATGGCAGTGTAAATGTAGTTTTTGACAGGTTGAACTTTAGATAATTTACACCTACATGTGTTGTTCTGGAGTTAATAACGGTGGTTTTAGTCACGTGTTTTATTGGTTTCACTTTAGTGGAACTGCATTTTTAACCTTTCTTGGAATTGGCTCGGAATAAATTACTGACTCAACTCAATCTGGTATTTACGATTCAACTCTGAAAGCAAATAAATGACATATATTGTTTTCTACATTGTGTAATAAAATAAACATATTGTGTAAGCTGCTTCTATCCACTCACCACTACAGACAGATGAACCAGAGCTTCTGTTTGGAGGCTGCTGGTCGCTTCCCTCCCTGACTGCCCCGTATTGATACTTCACCCTGCTCCTCACTGCTCCTCACTGCTCCTCACTGCTCCTCACAGCCCATAAACATGGTCAGCCAATGCCCCGAACTGATGTGAGCTTCATTTTACTGCTGAGGATCAATCAATACATTGATCTGAGTTCAGGAACACACACACAAACACACACAATTGCAATTCCCCTGCTGAAAATTTAGCTCAAAGAAAATCAACGATGTAAGAAAAAAAAATAGAAATGAGTATCTATCAATTTACACGACTAATAAGTAGGTAGAAGTATTTTACACCAGAGGACGCTGAGATCAATGAATCAAATCAATCAGCTGCTAGTAATTGACCTCGTACAGTCTCGCTTCCGTTAACGGACAGTATTTGATTGCTCTCCTGATTGGAGTTTTGGTTTCGGTTGCTCTTTGTGGAGGAGGTCGCTGACACACTGTTCTGTTGGATGGCGAGGTTTAAGACGTGAGAGGAGATCTGTTGTGTTTCCATCTGTAGTCCCAACATGTTTATCGTACAGGTTACAAATCACTTTGTTCACGTTCTCCGGTTCTCCTTTTTTTAATTCGGTTTAAAACCAAAAAATCTGCAAATAGACACATTTGCATTCTTTTTGCTTACGAGAGCGGACATCTTGCCCGCTGCAGTTATAGGGCTACATGTGTAATTCTAAGAGCTGGACCTGAATATTTGATAATCATTTGTTGTTTAGGTACTTGGTTTTTTCATTTTTTTGTTCTTCCTTTTAACCCCTTATGACAACAAACATGCATAAAACACACCAAAACCTTTCAGGAAATGATTTTCATTTAGTCTTGAACTGAGGATTGAACTGTGATTCATAACTCACTGCATGTTTTTATCTCATAAAATATTCTTCTTCGATCCGTATTTTTGGGCATTTAGCCTTTTGAAGACAACAATTTCCCTGCTTTCCGAAACTGTCTACTCTCCTGCACACATCTGCTTATATGATGCGATCTAGCAGCAATCTAACAGCACCATGAACGACATGACGACAACCACAATATCGCAACGCTACAACAATGTGGTGAAACACGGGGAAAGCAAGATTCCAAAAGAAAGAGACTGAATATAGAGCGAAAACCATAACAGCCGTTGCATAATTGAATCATGTTCCTTCACTGTGGACACGTGCGGACTATTGTCATGTCGTATTGAACTGTAATCTTGTCATGTACTGTGTCCGGTTTCTGTCTGGAAACCAGCAGATCCTCGTTCCTCACATGACACCATGCTGTGTGTTGTCAGCTGTCCGTCATCTGTCTTCCGCCGTGTAATCCTCAATCGTCTCTTCACTACCACGAAATCCCACCAAGACAAATCTGATCTCCATGCAGGTCTGATGCATAATTCAAAGCAGCAACGTGCCATATTTTCCCACGGCTATTTTTAAACTACCGTGGCTGGAATTATTGATATGCTTCTTGTCCACATTACAGAAAAGATGGGACATCGTGGAGCGGGTGTTTCCTTTCAGACAGCATGCTTTGTTTTATGTCGTCAGGCTTCTGCAGATCATTTTTTAGAACTACGCAGGTATTTGCTTGGACTTTTTGGCCACTTTCAGTAGCGATGAGTTATCTGCGTTGTGTCTACGTGCTTCCTTCCTTCCTTCCTTCTGTCCACGGCGCTGATATTTGATTCGAGCTCCGTCTCGTCGTACATTAACCTTACAGCTGGAGGGCGTGCATGAGTCAAAGGAGGCGACGGGTTTTATAACCATGACAGATGAAATTTATTCAGGCCTCAGGGGGACAGTTAAAGTGGAACTAAAGGTTGAGCGATCTCTCTTTATCCTCTTTCACAAAAATGTGTTCAGTGTCTCACATAATTGATTAAAGGAGGAAACGACAACATGCTGCAAGCCAGCTACTACTCTCTATTTCAGCTCAGTCACCGCTGTTGTTGTCGTGAAGAAATGACTGAATGAAAAGAGAGGAAGAAACTAGGAACTAGGTATGTTTGATTTGTTCATACCTCGTTGGAATTGCGTGTTTTTATGCAAATGGCCTGGTAGCGAAGCTGAGCTATCCTCTGATTGAAGGCTGACCCGCTCTAACACTGAGCCGCAGTCGCCACCAACATGTGTGCAAATGGAAACTTGTGAAATGTCATTTTTGGCAACAAACTTCAGTAAATCCGGTTATTTGAAGTAGATGTTTTCACAGATTGATTAGAGAGGGAATGATTACCTGTTTAACTTCAAAAATACTAGCTCTAAGAAGCTTATAATGCATCATTAAAACTACTACTGACAATATTATAAGCAAGTATTTAAATAAAAAATACTTTCCTTTATTTCCTGTTACTGGAATTTTATGCAAATAACCGCAATAGAAGACAATAACAAAGTATGTTTGATGGTTTACATTGATTTTGGGATGGTTGAAATCATTTTTCATGACGGTTGTTAAAAAGGGTTGTTAATTGTAGTTCTGAGAAAGAAAATCGGAATCAGTGTATCTCTAGTCGGAGCTGCAGAGGGAAGATCGGATCAATACCAATACCTCCTCTCACACACACACACACACACACACACACACACACACACACACACACACACACACACACACACACACACACACACACACACACACACACACATTCTTGTGCACATGCTTATGGAGGGATCCATGTTGTCTTTAAGCGGGTCTGTCTAAATGATGGACGGCCCTCTGAGGCCGCCATGGCAACACATTAACTCTGATTAGATCACATGACCAGAGAGAGAGAAGGAGAGAGAGAGATCATTTGTCATTCTTACTGCGTGTTTCAATATTAATGCTTTTTGTTTTTATATCTACACACACACACACACACACACACACACACACACACACACACACACACACACACACACACACACACACACACACACACACATTGCAGAAGAGGCATGCAGCTCAGTGTGTGTGTGATCAAAGAGAAGCACACAAGGGAAGTGACATTTGTCAGGGTTGGACGTGCACATGTGTGTGTGTGTGTGTGTGTGTGTGTGTGTGTGTGTGTGTGTGTGTGTGTGTGTGTGTGTGTGTGTGTGTGTGTGTGTGTGTGTGTGTGTGTGTGCATATTTGGAATCCTTGCATGTTTATGTTTGCATGCTAAAATATGTATGTGTGTGAGAGTCTTGAGATTTTTTCCTCGACGCCCCGCCAGCTGTACAACATGGGAATGTAAAGCTGCGTGTGTGTGTGTGTGTGTGTGTGTGTGTGTGTGTGTGTGTGTGTGTGTGTGTGTGTGTGTGTGTGTGTGTGTGTGTGTGTGTGTGTGTGTGTGTCTATATTTGGTGGTGGTGTAACGGACTGTACGGATCCCTCCACTACTCGCTTTAACAACAATGTAAACCATGGATAGTCAGTAAAAAAATTGAGATTAGGAAATCAGCTTTTATTAATTAATTAATTGTTTAACTTCCTAACAATACCTTTAAGCAGCTTGTAATGCATCATTAAATCTGCAAATGACAATATTATTTTATCGATAAAATTCAATCTTTTAGTTGCTGAACATTTTTATTTTGTGTTTTCACGCCAATAACCACTAAAAATGAGGGTAAAATGTAAAGGATGACATTTAAAATATTGACGGTTTGGTTTGACTTCAGAGCAGTAGAAACAATTATCAGGACTTTGGTGAAAAACAGTATTTCTGGAGCTTTGTAGACCAATTTAAAATTTTGGCAGCTGTTTTAGATTTAGTGTTTAGACAAAATATGTAATATATTAAGTCACATTTTAGTCATTTTTTCTCCTTCATAGTTTTAGTTTCAGTCAACTTAAAACATTTTAGTGAAAATGTTTTCTCTCCTAATTTCTTCGGCTATTGAAAAGTTTAGTCTGTGTCACATGACCTTTTTCATCATATTATATTGAATATTTCAGTCAATCTAGTCCAGTCAAAACAATATTTTTTCCATTTAAGTCAAATTCATTCCAAATGAGATGTTATATAGAAAACGTGAATGGTTCATCTTCAAAAGTTATCTTTTCTCCCTGTTTTTATCCACTCCATAACTCCAAACGTCTGGTTATTGTTTGTGTTTATGCTTCAGCATCAGTGTGATCAGTGTGCAATATCGTTTTGTGTTCACATCACTGTGTGTTTGTATATGTGTGTACGCTGGCATGTGTGTGTGTGTGTGTGTGTGTGTGTGTGTGTGTGTGTGTGTGTGTGTGTGTGTGTGTGTGTGTGTGTGTGTGTGTGTGTGTGTTGGCGAGATTGGTCGTACCCAGACAGACTGTCCCCAGACAGGGCGCTATGTGCTGTATGACATGCCACGCTCATTGTCAGGACAACCGTGCTGGTAACCATGACAGCCGCGGTCGCCAGAGAGCCACGGCGACGGCTGATGACCCTCGGGACAGGAAACGCTGTCACGTCTCACCTCCTCCTGGTCCTCGTCTCTCTCTGCCTCATTCCTTCTCATTATTTTCTTTTATGTCACATTATTATTCTCCCTCGCTGTCTTTTTTTTCTTTTTCTCCGAGGCAGTGGTTTGGTTTCTCCTCGGCGGGAACATTTGGCGCCCGTGGTGACTTAGACTCACTGAGCATTCATTGGCTGTAGTTCATATGCGTGTAACAACGTCTGCAGCAGATCAGAAGAAGTGATGAAAATAAAGAGGTTTTGGAGAAGTTTGTCTTTTTCCTCCAACGATATATCGTGTTTTATATCGTAACCGTTGCGTTTCAGGACATCGATGTGTCTTTTCATCGTCTCGTCTTAGTCGTGGAAAAAAAAGGTCATCAAAGGACATATTAAGTTATTTAGTTAATGAAATGTTCATTGCTTCTTAATGATGATATTTTTCCGCTGACCCTCTTAAATTGATCATTAAGTTTTCCGATATGATTAGTTCCTTTCATGCACAGTGTTTAAGTCGTTAAGTCCTCGAGTGGAACGAGAAATCAATGATGATTCATTTGACACGTAACTTCTGTAATTAAGACGAGGCACATCCTATTTATGTTCACCCAAACCATGATAGTTTTATCAACCTGACTAAGTTGTTTCCTGTGAAAACGAAGTTTGTGAAGTTTATTTTGAAAAGGCCGTGTGCATGTAAGGAGCGGGTGTTGAGTGTTGCTGGACGTTTTTTGTAAGATATGATGTGAACTGTTATATGAGGATACGTTGTGTGTTGCTATGGTTTCGTTTGGTTAGGTTGTTATTTTGTTAAGGTTATGGAAACATTGTTCATGTTAAAAACAACAACTTTAATTCGTGGCTATACATATGAAAAATAATCTACTTTTATTTGTAGATATCCCGTGCAATCATTTAGTATGTTATTCAAGTAAGCATGAACGAGGAAGCAGAAAGATCACAAAACATGTTGATTTATTTGTCACAAAACTTTGCTAAACGTATCTACGTAGTTTACTGTGTAGACTGACATTTATTTTGAAAAGACTGCATGCATTTATCGAGCAGAAATTGACACGTGTTGCTTGACTTCTGTAGGAAAACTCACGAAAAATGGGATAAACTTTTTGTAGGATATCATACGAATAAAATGTAAAACAACCATGTGGTTAAGATTCCAAACGGATCAGAACTTCAATCTTTTCCTCCATCTTTCTCTCACATCACATTTCACTTCAGACGACCTTTACGATCATGACAAGGCTAATATTCCTCTGTGAGAGCATCACACATGAAGAAAAAAGTGTCTTTTCTTCTCTTCTTCTCCTTCTGTTTCTTTGAATTCACTTCCTCTCTCTGTTTCTCTCCTCCTTCATCTTCAAAGCTTTCATCTCTCTCGCTTCATTAACAGTTTTTCCCCCAAAGTGTTTGTAAAACCGGTGATTCCTGAAAGAGAAGATGAAGCCGGTGCGTTAACGGTTAAATGACTCGCTGTCTCGGTTTTTCTTAGTCGTCCATGAATATTTAAACTTTTCTTTTTATTTCTCTCTGCGTCACTGAAGTGAAGACACACTGATGTATTCACGCCTCGTATTAGGTGGCTGTTTTTCACATCGGAGCAGGAAGTGGATCTCCATCTGTCTGTCCTCTGTCTCCGTCCTTCCTGTCTCTACAGTTTCTCATTTACATTCAAACCTTGTTTATTTTCTCCATCATTTCAAAAACACGTCATTATTTTGTCTAACAAAGTGTCTTGCCTTAACCTGCTTTTAATTTCTGTTCGTCTTTTATTTTCCACGTTGCTATATTTCAATCTTTCATCGTTTCTTGATGCTTTTTCTATCTCAACGGGACAATTTTGACATTTTGACAACCGAGGGCTGACAGCTGACTCAGCACATCTGTCTTCCTCTTCCTCGTCTTCCTCGAGGTCTCTCTTTCTCTCAGCTTTTCTCACGATTCATTGTTTCTGTCGTTCTCCAGCCAGCAGTTTCCGTAATGAGTTCCTCGGAGCTAATAGCTCCTTAATGGACAGAGAGGGCCGAGACGCTCCGGTTCTGTTGGAGGGACAGAATTAGATTCCTGAAGCCACTTCATTAAAAGTGAAGCTGAGAAGCGTGGAGGGATGAAAAAAACAAGAGAGCGGGAACATGTCGCTCCCTCTCTCCTGACACCTTCATGCTGATGTATGGAGATGATTAATATTCATGTTATGGATCTTTGTGCATGTTAATGTGACGAGAGACGATCGGCTGCAAAATGTCAAACTGCTCCAAGGTGTCACTTTCTCCTTCTGGTGCTTTGGTTTAAAAAAACCTCCATTTCCTCTTCTTCTTCTTCTTCTTCTTCTTCTTCTTCTTCTTCTTCTTCTTCTTCTTCTTCTTCTTCTTCTTCGTCTTATTCTTCATCTTCCTCCTCTCCTTTTGTTCTTCTCCTTGGTCTTCTACTTCTTTCCTCTCCTTCTTGTTCTTCTTCTCTTCCTTGTTCTTCTTGCTCTTTTTCTTCTCCTTCTTTATCATCTTCTTCCTTGTCATCTTCTTCCTCTTCTTTTTCTTCTTCTTGTCCTCCTTTCTTCTTCTCATTCTATTTCTTCTTTTCTTCTTCTTGTCCTCCTTTCTCTTCTTTTTCTCCTCTTCTTCTTTTCTTCTTCTTTTTTATATATCTTATTTTTGTTCTTCTCGTTCTTCTTCATATTCTTATCATTTCCTTCTTGTTCTTCTCCATCTTCTTCTTTTTCTTTTCTTCATTGTCTTCTACTTTTTTTCTGTTTTTTACCTTCTTTTTCTTCTTCTTCTTCTTCTTCTTCTTCTTCTTCTTCTTCTTCTTCTTCTTCTTCTTCTTCTTCTTCTCCTCCTCCTTCTCCTTCTGTGACCCTAATTTCTCAGCCCATTACTTTTCTGGCTCCAAATCTCAAGTGCATAATATTTTACTTTCCTTAACGTTGACAGGCTGTACTTTAAATATTATGGTGGCACTATAAATGAAATATTGATGAAATTCTCGACATGTCCTACTGCTATTATCAAACCACAGGAGCCAAAATGTGTCAAAATACTATTTTAAATGAAATATTGTGATTCTGGCCTTCATATAATATTCTACAGACTCTTGAAAACAACACCCCATAATCATTTCAGGAGGATTTTAAATGAAAAAGTGTGTGTGTGTGTGTGTGTGTGTGTGTGTGTGTGTGTGTGTGTGTGTGTGTGTGCGTGTGTGCGTGTGTGTGTGTGTGTGTGTGTGTGTGTGCGTGTGTGTGTGTGTGTGTGTGTGTGTGGGAAGTACTTAGCTGCATCAGATCAAAGGGAGCCGTCTTGACGTCTGCCTGCTGTCTTCCTGACTAATTAACCCAACACACACACACACACACACACACACACACACACACACACACACACACACACACACACACACACACACACACACACACACACACACACACACACACACACACACACCCATAGGCAAGTGTCCATCAAAACAGGACCCAGGCTAATTCATGTGTGTGTATGTGTGTGTGTGTGTGTGTGTGTGTGTGTGTGTGTGTGTGTGTGTGTGTGTGTGTGTGTGTGTGTGTGTGTGTGTGTGTGTGTGTGTGTGTGTGTGTTCACAGTCATCATAGCAACAGTGAGTAAACAAGCGACTGACATATTCAACCTTGTTCCACTCACATGTCACATGTCACATGTCACATGATCACCACAGACATCAACACTGATCTCACTCATAACACAACCAATCAAAGCAACAGCATAAATGATCTTCTGTTGAAGAAGGAGCACCGATTGTTCTTGTTGCTAGAAATGTGTAAAATAAATAAGACAGAAAGAACAGGACTTCAGTTCAGCACCATGGACAGCTACACTATTTTATTCTTTACCTTTTTATTTATTTCTTTGATTCTTTTGCAAGAAAAATACAACTTTTGTTTTGTTTTGCGCCTGAAATGACTCCTCTGTTAAGTTGACTTTCACCTTTGAAACAAAGGATGCTGTCATTCTTCTTTGAGGGAAATCTCCACCTGAGGGGACAAGTCAAAAAGTCCCAGACCTAAAAATATATATATATATATATATATAACATTTTCATTACCAGTTGTATTTCTCTTGTAAATGAAAACATGAATAAATGAAAAAAGAGGAGAAGGAGCTGTCCGTGGTGCTGAATGAGCTCTGTAGGACCTTAAAAGAAAACATAAATCCTTTCCAAGCCGTTTGAATCAATGGCGGATGTTTGTCATTTTTCCAGAGAGGGGTTTGTGATTATTAACGGTACCGGAAAGTCAAAACACAACATTTCAAAGAACAAGTGATTAATCCTGTTTTGATTTCAGTCCCCTGAAAGCCGTATTGATCTGTTCTTAATGTTCCCGCTGCTTTGAATTATTGATGTAATTCAGCGCTGATGAGTCGCCTGCTTTACAACCATTTATAATATAATGGCATTATTAATTGGAACTCAAAGGATCAGTAACCAGTAATTCATGTTTTGCTTCTGGTTGAAGCTTTTTACTTCTTTGTCGTGTTTGATTTTAAACTGAATTTGTTTGTGTTTTGGTCTGTTGGTCGAACTAAACAACCAATCTGAAGACTTAAGTTTGAGGAAATTTTGATCTGTAATTGTCCTTATTGTTTTGACATTTTCTAGATGAAACAATTAGTAAAATAACTGGATTTCATGTAGAACAATAAAAACCTTTCTCTTAACTTTCACCAAAATACTACAAGGTATAGACAGAAAAATATTCCCTCTCAATCATCACTTCTGACCGACTAGAAGTATGTCTGCATGGATATTTCTTGTTTTTTTTGCTGTGTTCGGGACATTTTAATGTAAAAAAACATGGCTGCCAGTTGTTGATCATCAGTGTGCTTCCAAGAGTAAGCTACAAAAAAAATGGCGGACAAAACAGCGACCGAAAAAAAAAAACCTGGTGAAACGCCAAGTGGACAAAGCTCGTTTAAAAACTAGAACGGATCTGAAGTGGCTCATATTTTATCTTTAATTGCATCTGCTGTCTGACTGGTCCACTCTTGACTTGTGTTGCCATGGCGATCCCGCCGCCTCGATGTCTCATGACTAAGCACCGCCAGAGATGTGTGTGTGTGTGTGTGTGTGTGTGTGAGTGTGTATTTGTGTCTGTGTGAATGGAGAGAAAACAGCAGCACCTCTACAGTGACTTTTGTTTTTTCCCTCTTACACACACACACACACACACACACACACACACACACACACACACACACACACACACACACACACACACACACACACACACACACACACTTAAACGTGCTAAGAATCCAAAGGTGGCACCACAATCCCAAGAGTCCTCACTTCTTCCAACACTCACAGAAACTAATCACCCAGCCGCCTCACGTAGGTGTGATAATAGCAAATTTATCACTGTTTACGAGAATTCCGTGTGTGTGTGTGTGTGTGTGTGTGTGTGTGTGTGTTCACACTTACACTCACTGATTAGATGAAGACACACACACACACACACACACACACACACGCTGGAACACGTAGAGCAGGCCAATTAAGAAGACTGATGTAGCGCAACAAATTCCATCATGGCTCGTTGTATAATTACGCATGACTAAATTAAAGGCAGGAAGGAAGGAGTGAAGGAAGGAAGGAAGGATGAGTGGAAAGGTCGTCAATTATACTTTATATGATTTAAAGTTGATTATTCTTTGTGGTGCTTTTATTTTGTAGTTCTTGGCTGTAGTACTGGGTCTCTGGTCACGTTGTAGTTCCACCATTAGTGAGAATCTAAAGACAGAAGTTGTTATCTGTCGTTATGGCTGGATTGACGTCCTATCATAGAGCCCTTTTAACTCTGCTTTTCCTACATGCTGGTTTGTTTTGAGTCAGTTGTCTCTTTTATGTGGATTTTGTTTAATGTTTTATGTTGTTTTTACCTTTTTTACTGTTTTGCTTCTGGGTCAGTTATCTGTTTTTGCGGAACTTTAACCCTCGTAAATGAGAGTCACAGTCTCAATGGGATTATCTTGGTCTAATTAAAATGAATAACAAGGAAGTGTCCTGGTCTGGGTATGGTTTAAAGAATTACTAAACCAGTACCAAAACCAGTATCCTGAAGATGTTACCGTTACCCTTAGACCAGTTCATTTCACTCCTTTTTTTTCCTACTTCATTAAATACCATTCATGTTGGCATCTTGTCAAGCTGAACTACCAACTCAACTCAGAAAATACCCTTTGAGCGACCTCAGCACGCTGCAGATTGTTTGGGTTGTGCTGCTGTAGTGAGCCAATCACACGTGGAATTAAATCGAAGAAGAGTAAAACCATCCAGATCATTTACTTTCAACACCACTTGGTACTTTAAGTCGATTCCTCCAAAGGTATCGAGTAGCGATACCAAGAAGTCCTGTTTGTTACATGATAAGCAAAGTTTTTTGGGACGTTTGCACCAGTGATTCATGGATGGATTTCAGTTAAATTGATCTTGTCTGAACATACAAGGGACAAAAACAAACTGAACGTGTTTCCTTGAACGCAACCCGTCTAAAAACACACGGCCGTCACTATTTTCACTCTTTTAAAATGTTTTAGTCCACCACCAGCATCCAAAATTAACTTTCTAGCTTTCATGCAAACTGAAAAAAGGTTTAGCTGCCAAGAATTTTTTAAAAACCTTTTCCAGCCAAATTAATAAAAGAAGGTCACATCAAGAACTCTTGCTCGCTACGACAACATTTCTTCAAGTGCAGCAGGATTCAGAGTAGTCACTGACGATGAGAGTTATTGGGATCATGTGTCAGAGGAAACCTTCTCTTGTTGGTGTTTTTATTAAAACACTGACATCAGTGCGAGTTCCCTGACCCTCAACTAAATGTTTAAAATACAAAAAGAAGGAGAATGAAACAATGGAGATGGAGGCTGAAGGGAGGATTGTTAATTAAATCCATCGCAGGCTGAAAGGAGAGGAGAGAGCGGATGAATGCATGAATAGAAAATATGAGCCAGAAAGACGATGAGCTGAGGATTTCGCGGATAAATCGCAAAACGTTACAGAGTCAGGGATGAAGGAGAAAAGGTGGAGGATTTATGGAGGAGAGGGAGAGGAAGAGGAGGCGATGAAGGATGGATGGATGGAGGGAGGAGATGACAGTGGAGATAAATGAGAAGACAGAGAGGGGGGGGTAAAAAGTCTGAGAGAGTTTGCGAGAGGAAAGATGGATGGAGGGATTGGTGGGAGGGGGCACCAGAGGGATTATGGGAAGGAGAAGCTGACAGGAAGGACGGGTGAGTTCTACTGGAGGAAAAAAGCGGGATGGGAAGAAGAAGAATTAACGAAAAGGAGAAGTAGGATTAGAGAAGAAAGGGATGAAATAAGTCACGGTGAAAGGAAACCAAAGGCATAGCGGAGAGGAAAGGAGGGATGGATGAAGAGGAACAGTATGGGGGGGGGATTGTAGGTAGCGCCGGGGTTTGAGATATTTTTCAGTTCACCCGGCGGTCTCATCTCCCCCGAATGCCTTTTTTGGGTTCTATATTTAGAGCGTTACACAACAAAAGGGTTGCATCATCTGCGAACAGGGTTTTATTGGGCAGAATTCTCTCCGGCGCCTCGTTTCCTGTCTTCTACCGAACCGAGGTTGTGATTGAGGAAGTCAGTGATGATTTTGCTCCGTTAAAGAGAAGACGTGTGTCCTTCTTCTTCGGTTCTGCTGTCTGCCATGTTGTTCCTGCTCGGTGTGTTTTGTGTCAGGCCGTTGGGGCGTTTTATATAACCTGCACCAACTGCTCTAAGATCAGTCAAATCCCTTTTATTCATACATAGCCCAAAGTCTTTATTTGCCAGAAAGGGACTTTACTCTCTCCACACCTTCTATCCTTTGATTGATGTAAAACTCTTTAATGAGCAATAAAACATGGAGTAAGAGAGGAGGACATATGAGGCAAAATGATTATTATTATATTATAGATAAATTGTAAACATATAAAGGATAATTTAATGATTTAATCTCAACCATCTCCAACAAAACACTTTAACATGTGAAGGTCTTTGAATAAACAGACAGGGGTTGACTTCTAAAAACCATCAGCTCCCAGTGAGCGTTTTTAACTGGTTTGCTGGTCAAAAAATTGGGTTCGACATTTCGGCTACATAAAAGTTTTTTAGTGACTTTATTTCAACTTGAATCTTAAAATATTGCCATTAAAATGCTGTTGAAACAATGGTAATATGTAACCTAAAGATCTAAATAACTGTCATTTTCCAATCATATCTTTTCTGATTTTAAACCTCGATGTCTTGACCTGCAAATCAAGAAAACTGAGGACAGATAGAAGCTCACATTCAGCTGCACATTGGTAACTGGACGAGCACATGCTGGAAAAGAGTGCACACAAGCTTGTCATGTTGCTGACGCTGCGTTTGTTTAGATGATGAGATTAGCAAGATTCTGTTCCCCGAGCAAGCTGTTGACTGTCAGAGTCTTTTTGAATCCTTTGGCTCCGTCTCCTAGAGATTACATTCCCAGACAACGAAACCGTCTCCTGAATTATGTTTCCAGGGGAACGTATTTTGTCGTGGATTACGTTTGCTTTTGACGTAACGCAGAATCTTCTGTATCTGCAGAAGATTTCGGGGGGGTTGTGATTTGTCTAAATATACACAGGCCTTCATCCAGGAGACGGAAGTTGGTGACCAGTGCGAACCAAAACATATTGTTGCCTAAATATAACCAAGTTTATTTGCATTTTTGTCGTTTTCTTTCAGATCGGTAGTGATTTTAAACAAAAACCATCATGTTTTTACCTCAACGTGACCTGTTTGTTTCTGTTTCAAGCTGTGACTGCGACTGCGTTTCCCTGGAAACATAATTGGGAGTGCATTTGAGTTGTTTTGGAACGTGATTTTGTAGGAGATCCAAAATAAAACTGCAAGAAAGTCCACGCATTGAGGAAGATGTAGCACCCTGACTACGGCGAGTCACCCTGAATAAGATCCTCCAAAAGATAACCAAACGTGAAAAGGAACAGAGAGCAGAATACCTTTGTGTCTTCCTCCTCTAAGCATGTTCTACATACCGCCGTGCCGTTAGAGCGTCAACAATGTGATTTCCTGTTTGCACGTTGAATCCTTCTCAAACCTCCTCGCCGACGCCTTAAACCCCTCCATCAGCCGGAGGAAAGCCCTGCAGGCCGAGCTCCAAATCCCCTCCATCCCTCCTTCACAGCTGCAGCTCTGCAGCCGGAGAGCAGCGCATTCTCCTCAGGTTACATTTCAGGGTTGAGGTTTTTTTGTTGGACTAATTAAGATTCCAATTAAGATCCCCCTTTGACCTTTTTTTGGTCATTTTTTTCATGAAAGCCGCGGCACTGCAGTCCTTGAACACAACACTACAGAGCTGGGTTATCTATCCTAATTAATCCACCCTTTCTCCTCTCTTGTCCTTTTTCATTAATTCTCTGTTTTACATTTCTTCTCCTCCTCTTCATACCTTATTAAAAGCCACCAACAAATAAGAATGAGTGTGAATCCTATTTCCAACTACCTTCTACCCTTCTTAAGATCCCTTTCTATCCTCCTCTCCTCTCCTTTACTATGTCCTTCTATAAACTACGATCATTTTTGAAATTCCATTCTTCCAATTTCTCAGATCAGAAAAGAAAATCAGCTCTCCCTGTTTGGTGATAAATCCTAAACCTGCCTGAGGATCAATAAGCGGGAGCTCTATTCTGACTCTGAAGCTCTGAGACTTCTGTCAAAGAAAAGCAGAGGTGCACCAAAAAACATGTCATTTTAACAATTCACCAAAGTGCATAAAGCTTTGGTTTCATCTCTCTGTTTCATGTAAACAAATCTTCTCATAGACGGTAAGAAAAGGGCAAGATGGAGGGAGAAAGAGAGGAAGGAGGACATGGTTGAGGTTTTTAGAAAAAAATGCAAAGTGACACCAATGACGAGAGCTAGAGAGACAGAAAAGTTTGTCGTAGTGAAAAAAGTCAGAGAGAGAAGACGGATTAAGAAACTAACAGGAGAACATATCAGACGCCAGCGAGAGAGAGGGAGAAAGAGAGAGTGGGAGTAAAAGGTGGAGGAAGGTGAAGGTTGATGGAGTGCAGAAGTGACGGAGCGAGACAGCTGGAGAAAAACTACCAGAGGGCACCGAGAGTGATGGAGTGGAGTTAAAGAGGGGAGAGATGAATGGCCGAAGACGAGGAAGGTGGGAGTGTAGAGGACGAGGAGGAGGAGGAGGAGGAGGAGGAGGAGGAGGAGGAGGAGGAGGAGGAGGAGGAGGAGGAGGAGAGACATTTAGGGGGAAAGATGAGACAAAGATGAGGTGGCTGAAGGAGAGGAAGATAGAGAGAAAGTGAAGTTTAATGAGACGAGATGCAGAAGGATGGAGAGTGGAGACGACTTTGACCGATGCCAGAGAATAGTCTGACCCCTTCAAACGGAACAACACAGTGACTCTGATTAAAGTCTGGTTGTTTGGCCCCGGTTCTCTCTAAACTGCCACAAACAGAAGAAAGAGAAGGCTCTTACTTCATGGCACTAACCGCTCACTCCTGTCCTCCATTGATTTGTTATCTTAACACAGTTACTGGCAGTGGAGATAAACGGTTTTTGGAGAGAGTCAGAAAAAAGCAGATGAAAGGGTGAGCAGCATTTATTTAGACACAGTCTTATTTCTGTTGGGAGGCATCCTCCTTATGGAAAGGCTCCTGCGGTATATCAAAAAAGACAGCAACAGGTGTCAGTTTCTCAAAGAGAACTACTACGTCAGGTTGAGGAAAAGATGGTGAAATACTGAGAATAACTACAGAAGTGCTGTTATTGAAGAACACAAGTTACATGATAAATAAATCCAAAAAGCGTTGTCATGGCTGAGAGATAGCTGGTTGTTGGACCCAAACACCTTCACTTCCTCCCGCCGTCCGTAGGCTTTAGCGGCCTTTGTACTTCCTCGTTCATGAGTACGTTGATTACATACAAAACTACCTCACGGGATATCTTTGAACTGCGGTGCATTATTTAGGTAGTAACCGCTGGATGAGACCAGTCTGCAGTCTGTAGGAAGACAATCTGTGAAAAAGCCAGCCAGCAGCTATTGATGGAAACGATAAGAAGCCTCTTAAGGCGAGAGGAAATATTTCTGGGGTTCTGTTTTAGCCGGCGGATATCCGGGACAAGACGTCCTTTTCAGTGACTGGAGTTGAAATACTAAGTTCACTCTAAACCAATAAAAAGCGAAATCATCTTCACACGATAGATGTTGGGTACCCAGATTGCATTTGGGCTGATAAGAATGTAAACATGCATCATGAAAGCTTCAGAAAATGTTTCAGTCTGTGTTTGGCGGTTCGGACACTGCTTTGAGTTTGGCGATACACTTTGTGGGTGATGGCGTCTGATTTTTAACGCTATACTTCACCTTCAAATTGCAAAGCTAATAATTAAGTGATTTAATACAAAATGCATCCAAATCCTTGCCTTACTGCAGATGAACTACAAGATAACCGCAGCCAAGTTTCACCTTTTCAAGTCAATATATTAGAATAACGGGAAAAGCTTTAGCGTTGTCCTGAGGGGAAAGTTACAAACTATGTATTCTGTTGTGGAAGCTCCTCTAGAAACATCTGTCCAAAGAGGTGTCTGCAGAGGAGTTATGTGGGAATTTATGGACACTTTTAAGCTTTATTATCGCAGAAGATGCACAACAGGGACGCAGAAAAGGAGGGAAGAGACAGTAAAGAAAAGGCTTAGAGATCAAATGAAAGAGGGAGTGTTCATGCTGAAGGAAGAGAGAGAGACATTAGAAACATTAGAAGAATATAAATATGGGTAGAGGGTTAAGAAAAGGACATGTTAAAGGAGGAGAGAGAGAGAGAGAACCACCCACATATAATAAAAGGCCGTAAACGTTTGGCTCTTAAGTTCTGTTCGCAGCGTTTTCTCTCATTAGACCTGCAGCTTTATGCTGAGTGGCCGAAGACGAAGGGACTCTTTCTGCTTCTTCCTCTGTTTCTGCTGCTGTTTGGCCCCCAGACATATATATATATATATATTTAGTTATTTTGCATCTCCTTGAAGAGATTCTGCTTCTCTGTGTGGTCGTTTTGCATCTCTTTCTAGTATTTTTACGTCTCTTTTTGGTCGTTTTCCTCCGGGGCAAAAAGGCCCTTTCAGTTTTCCATTAATTTTTACCAAGAATACAAAGTAAGTTCTGGAAATTTTTTAAAAATAACCTAAAACTCTGCTTGCATGTAGACAAAAGGCCAAAGCGCAGGGGAAAATATCAATTTTCACAATTCTATGCATAAGTGTAGACAGTGCCTCTAATGCTTTTTAAATTATGCATTATATTAAAAATCTTAATCAGTATATCCATGTTGATATGTTCCAGCTGAAGATTGAGTTCATTTCCGGGACAATTTTGAATCCTTGTACCTGGCTATTCACCACATTTATCATCATGTATTTGAAGCGCTGTCACATGTTGGTGTTGGAGCTAACAGCTGATTGGTTGTCTGTAGATTGTTGCTCCCAAAGGTCAGCCATAGCGTTGACCGTTCCTCAGCCTCTGGAGTCCACAGTGGACGTCGGCCTGCCGTGCCTCCATTGTTTGTCTGTTTGGGGCGGCTGTGGCACATGAGGTAGAGCGCTTGACCCCCAACCACAGGGTCGGTGGTTCAAACCCCTCTACAGGCAGCATGCCGAGGTGTCCTTGAGCGATACACCTAACCCCAAAATTGCTCCCGGGCGCTTCATTGCAGCCCACTGCTCCTCCGGGATGGGTTTGTGGGACTAATAAAGGCTTAATTATAATTATTTGTGTGACACGCTGCTGGCAGCCAGCAGCATCATTACAGATTGATGGGCTGCTGCATCACTGTACCTCCAACAAAGCAGCCATTATCATCAGCATTCTAATGCTACTGTAACTCTACTTGTGTGCTACAACGTGTGCATTAAGTGACACACATCGCATGATGGAAAACTCTGCAACCAGTGTGTTTTACTGTGAAGTTCCTCCACATCCATTTCTGATGTTAAGTGCAGCGGGAATTGTTCTTTTTAAGATGACTCGGATGATGATTTGTGCTAAAAGGGGGGAAACTCAGCATAATGATGAAGGTCCGATACTGACTGTAAACAAACACCACGGTTTGAAAGATGCACGAGCTGAAGAGAGCGGGGGGGGGGGGGGGGGGCACAGACGTTGAGAGTCGAAGAGAATTGTTTCCACTGCAGCAGAGGAGGAAAAAAAACTAGACGGGAGCAGCGAGAGGAGGCAATGAGACGGAAAGATACGAATTATAAAGAGAAGAGACTTCAAGATGGAGTTTTTTTGTGTGTGTGTCTCCTAAGGATGGAAACAAGAGACGAGAAAGTGGAGCAGAAAATCTGAAAGCTGCAGAGAGTGGAGGATGAGGGGAGAGATTTCTGAAGAGGAACGATAAGAGGGGGAACTAAAACGCTGCACACAAACTGCAGGTGTAAAAGAGAGTTGAATGAAAAAAGGGCTGCAGAGAAACAGCAGGAGAGACGATCACTTCTGTGTGGGATTGTGAAAACGTCTGGTGGTGGAGAAACTTGTGGAAAGACGGCGCGAGATGGGAGGCGAGTTTTATCTGCATTGCTGTAGCACACAGTCAGCGGAGCATTGTGAAGCCGTCAGCATAAATTCTCCCTCACTGTGGAGATCTCATCTGCATTCCAGCAATACGGCACAAACTCCACTGCAGGATTAATTTCCCTGCACGTAATTTAATCTCATCCACATAATTTAGGCGTAAAAAGACTCTCGTCAGCATAACCTGCAGACGTGAGCAGATCCTTATCACTTCTTGTCCACTGCAGGATGTGTTTACTTTCCATAAAGCTTGAATTAATAATGCTTCAGTCAAGTCATCAAAATACAGATGCATAAAACCCGAGGTCTGACTGCTTTTCATTTAAAGCAACAGGAAGCAGGTTTCTCTCATTGTGTTCTTACCTCAATTAGCAGAAGGGACCAATCACAAAGTCCACATCTGGGTTCATTCACATGAGCATGATGGTAAAACAGACAGTTTTGGTGAGATTTGGATTCCATGCTGGAATCCTCTGACCTCCTGTAGCTAAACGTCTACACAGAGATGCAGGGAAATGTCACGCTGTAGTGTTTCACAGATATGTCGAAAAAGCCTGCAAGACAAACAAGGAAATATCAATAAAAGTCATGTGGCAAATGAAAATAGATGTATATAAAACATGTCTGAAGGGTTACTAACAACAAATACAACATATTTTTCCTTTTGTTGGTAAGAAAATGTAACTCCATTGTAGTGAAAAATGACTAAACGTAGATTTAAAGCATAAGACTGTGTTAGTGTAAAGCCCTTACTCATCTTTATTCTGATGCATGTTGTTGTTGAAGCAGCTACAGCTTTTATTTATCACGTTACAGCGCATCATTTCTCACACAGCTGCTGACTGTCATGCTCTTGTTTCTCCCCTTTGCAACTCCATCTCCTAAAATAATACTTCTATATTAATATATGACTAAATGGCTTTTGTTTTGGGAACAAAGTTGGAACTATTAGCGTTTGGGTTGAAATCAGAAATGTTGCTGTTCGCTGAGACACTTTCACTTTATATTTGAAGCATGAGTCATCCAAACAAGTATTTTACAAATTTTAGAGGTTTGTCGTTTGATGAATACACAAAAAATAAACTAAATGGGTTTTATTTCTTTATAAAAATGTGTAAATGATCAGTGTTTGCCAGTATCACGGACTACCATGCAAAGCCTAGTGGCCGGACAAAACACATAATTGTGGGTTTATGCTAAAACAAATCAGCTATAATCAATATTTTATAAATGTGGAATGTTTCTTGTTTGAAATGGCTTTAACGTGAGTTTCAGCTCGTTGGTTATCCGCCTGTCCATAACTTTAGAAGAAGAGCCCACTATTTTAGTTCAAATGGGTCTGCTGATTAATAAAGAAGATTGTAAATAAAAAATAAATCAAAGAAATGATTATACATTCAATAGATATCGTTATTTGACTTTACTTGTTATGTTTGCATCATTAAATTCAAACCATAAATGTTAAAGTGTCAATTATTCAGCTTTTTGTCTTGAATAACGGAGTAAATAGTTTTCATTGTTACAGGAATTTCTTATCCCAAATATGTAAATATACAGATTTGGCATCTCATCGATCTTGTCTTTGACCTCCAATCCAAATGTATTTATAGAACACATTTTAAAAACTACAACAGTTGACCAAAGTGCTGTACAATCAAATATAACAACAAATAAAAACACAGTAAAACAGCATAATGATTACATTACATTACATTACATTACAGTCATTTAGCAGACGCTTTTATCACATAAAACTAAAATGAAACAACCTCACTGTTCCTTCATCCTCAGATGAAATAATATTATTTCCGGTTTGTTCCGGTCTAACCGTGTCTGGTTCAGTTAAACAGAGAGTCCTGGTCACTGAAGGTCACCCTGCATGTGAATTCATCCACCGCGAATAAATCAGCTAAATTAAAATGGCAAACTGCAGCTCATTACAAAAAAGGTCAGACACTTACAAGATGCTGAGGTCACGGCGTTTCCTCCCGCCTCCTCTTCCTCTGCGGCCAATAGAGTTAATCAGCCTCGTTACTGCTGACATAAATCAAAGTATCAAAGTATTTCACACACAGTTTTTTGGGGGGGACGACTGTAAATAACCCCTGGTAACATTTAGACGTCAAAGCACCATGGAAACTGTCGGTGGAGTCTGTATTTTCAGTCCACTTGACAAAGCTGCTAACTGGAGGCATTCATGTATCTGTCAGCTGATGATAAAAGGTTCGGCTGACAGCGGAGACGTCTTTCTTTGTGCCATCACCAACACAATACTCGGAGGCGACATCAATGTCGGCGGAGCAAAGAAAAACATTTGCATCACTCTCAGACCTTTAAATGTGACGTTCATGACCATTTGCGGCTCTCTGTTGATACCGATAAACGATTCAGAGGATCTCTGTTACAGAGCGGACTCAGATCTAGGACTCAGGATCGGTTTCTTCTTCACGAGCGAACTGCGTTTGACGTTGACAGGATGAGGGGCCACAAGTGTTTAGCTGCAGAGTGTTTGTGGCCTTTTAGATTATTTTAAAGGTTTAGAGTTCTTGACTAGGACTTTGCTTTTAAATGCTGACAACACTTGAGCCGAGGAAGTGAGTCAGCAGGAAACTCACCTCGCTCTTCAGTGGATTAAACTCAAATCAAGGATAGAAATACTTTTTAAATAACCAAAACATCAGCTGTAATGCCCCTTTCATAAATGCATTGCAGCTTTACCACAATGTTGCCTCAAATTAAAATAAATGTATATTAAACATGTCTGAAAGATGACTTACAAAAAAAATAAAAATATTTTTCCTTTAAATATAAAATATAAAGTCATCGACATAGAATAGGAAACAGAAAGCTTACAACAAAAACAACATATTTTTCCTTTTGTTGGACAGAAAATGTAACTCAATTGTAATGAAAAATGACCAAATGTAGATTTAAATCAGCTCATCTGGTGACTTATCACAACACTGTTACTGTAAAAGCCTTCCTCGTCTTTATTCTGATGCAAATAGTCGAGATTTCAAGCATTGTGTACGTGACGACTGTTCATATGCATTTGGTGGTCATTACATGGACTACCAAGCATCTTAGTAACTTTCCTATTGATGCAAATATTGTCGTGGCAATTTATAAACTGTTTCCTATTCTATGTCGACGACTTTATGTTTTATATTTAAATCATCAGGCTTCAGAAGAGTGGAGTTTGTTTTGGTTCTTGTTATTTGATTACGTCTTATCTACTTATTTTCTGTTTTGAAGAAGGTGTTGGTAACATCAGTGATTATTTGTTGAAGTAGGTGGTATTCAAACCAACAGCTGCAGTAATTAGCTCTTCCTCACCGACACACACACACACACACACACACACACACACACACACACACACACACACACACACATGCACACCCGTATTACTTTTTTTTTTTTTTTTTCTCGGGATTCATTTTGACAGCTCCCCCACTGCTGGAAAATTAATCCCACACTGCGTAGGCAAAATGTAAAACAATCAAAATGCATCAACTGTCGACAACACTTGCTCCCAAATTAAAACAAATGTCGGGCAATTACGGTGCAATAAGTCAACGTGATGTAAACCTACACAAATAAACAGGAACGTGAAAACAAGCACAGCTTCTAAACGTTCTGCAGGAGGCAGTGATTCATGGGGATTACATGTATTAGCAACACTGGAGGCGCTAATGCTGTGGGATGAGGTTTATCAATGGTCTGCGTGCTGGTTTTTGTGCTGAATGTATGTCGAGTCACTAATCTGCACTGCTTCACCCGCCGACACGTCCATCACTGCCTCTCAGTGTGTCAGGTCAGTCTCCGGCTGCAGGGTTCTGACTCCAGCAGTCCTCCTGCTGTCTGCTGCTTCTCTGCAAGTCTTCAAATGTCAGAAAGAATGAAATGAAGCTGTGTGTTTTCACCGACCTTTAGCTGAGTAAAAATATTCAGTTTTAACTTATTTAAAGTTGTCTTGAATAGTTATTTTAAGATTTCAACCTGCCCACACTCAGTTGGGTGACAGTTGAGTTGGTTGAAAATGCATTATTGTTGTTTATGTAATCTCTATATAACCATGCTGATACCAGGCGGCAACCTCTGGTTCTGATGAGTGAAGCCAATGAGGAAGTGTCTTAAACTTGCATTCTCTCTGCTGTCCACCAGGGGGCGACTCCTCTGGTTGTATAGAAGTCTATGAGAAAATGACTCTACTTCTCTCTTGATTTATTCCCTCAGTAAACATTGTAAACATGAGTTTATGGTCTCAATCTCTAGTTTCAAGTCTTCTTCAATACAGCATGATGTTCATTTAGTAAATGATGCTCCATTTAGAGTCAAACAGACCATAAAGCAGGGTTTGTGATTGACAGGTCGCTACCAGAACAGCACATGGTACCAATGGGTGACGTCACGATGACTAAAGCCACTTGTTACATACAGTCTATGGCTGAGACAAAGATAAGCAGGGTGACAGTTTACTTTCTTGTCGACTGTTCAGTGCCAGGCAGACACTTCATTTGTTGTGATTTTTGGATCCGTGCTGTGGGGATTTCTACCAGCTGGAGTTTGTTTGTTTGTGTACTACAGAAACAATGTACGAGTAGTTCTGCATAATCCAAAGAACACAGTGTCAACAGTTTACAAAGGGAACAATGAAACCGTCCTGACAGTTTTCATTGTAATTTATAATTGTAATTTATAATGTAATTTTTTTCCGAATGCTTTGACCTCCGCAAGGCAAATTATTTATTCTATTTCCCTTCACATTTTGTGAAATTGGCACCAAAAAACTGGATTTAAAGATTTCTTAACGTGGACATAATGAGATTATGATATCCTAAGAAATAATCAAAAAATATGTTCATCATGTTGGTTTGTTCAGATTTAAATGATGATCCAGAGAAGGAGTGCCGGCTTTGACAAAAATGTCAAAATGCCTCCTCCTCTCTCTCTCATGAATTTGTGAGAAGTTTAAGTGAACGGTGTATCTCTTTATTTCTCATTCGTTCTTTCTTCATTCGCTTGTATGTATTGCAGTGCTGTTGAGTCCTCGTTCTGGTCTTCCATCATAGTAACTCTCACTTCTTTCTGTCTTTGTTCCAGACTGGCCCGATGAATCCCATGACACAGTTGTACTACAAGAAGGTGAGTCAAACACAAACACAGTCACTCTCCATTTGTTCCCTTCAGGCTGATCCAAAACCCTAAAACCAAGTGTAAACAGCCCTTTGGCAATGTGAGGACCAGATGTCCTCACTCAGGTCTAAAAGATTGAATGGTCCCCACACAGATAGATAAGCAAGAAAAAACACACAGATGACTAAGTTTTTCTATTATCGTTCTGTTTTCACAGTGTGCAGCTCTAAAATCATCCATAAATGTATCACATTTCACCTCTGATGTTATTCACTGTGACTTCAACACCAAATTCATATTTTCAACAACAGTCTTATGTGTCTCGTCCCCCTTTAAAGTGATGATGGATGATGATAAAATATCGACCATGGCATGAAAATTGGAGATAAGACTTTGAATTAAATTTTCCCAAACAAACAAACAAACAGCTGATAATATTTAACTTATAAGCCTGTTTAAGCCCTAAATCAAATAGTGAGGGTCAAATATTTACAGTTTCAGCCACATGGCTCTGGAGGACGGCAAACTGATCACAGTCATTTATACAAACGACACAGAGCTACTGATTCAAATCCGTCTGATTAATATCAGAGTTTAGAGAAGCTATAAGTCTGAATAGTGAATCTTCCCTCCAAGTTCCAGCCTAATATTTACTGATTGATCATTTTAAAAAAGTGTAATAATAATTTCTCACAAATGTAATTATGCTCCTTAACCCTAATCATATAAATCACATCAAACTCATTTTAAAGGGAGACACTGCAGGCAAAAACATTGTTTTTCATGCTCTGGTCTATTTAGAGATTTTGGTATATGTTTCTTCCATAAGAAGTCGGCTTTCAGACTTATGGAAAGTTAACATGTTTATTTTAATACTTTGTCTGTTTTTTGTTGTAGATTTCTCCTTAATTCCCCCAAAGTTACCATTAGGTAGAGACTCAATTACTTATTTTGACATAACATTTCAGAAAACTTTTAATACAAAAATAAATAATTGTCCTAATGTCAGTCATCAACAAGGGGAAGTTCTACGGTGATATATCAGTTTAACTATGTACCTGTAGTGTCTTGCCTTAATTGAGAAAGGTTTTTAGATTACCAATTTAATAATAATAATAATAATAATAATAATAATAATAATAATAATAATAACTTTATTTATATAGCACCTTTTAAAAACAAGGTTTACAAAGTGCTTCGACAGACAAGGCAGCAAAACAGTGCAATAAAATCAAACAAACCAATGTTTCACTTTACTGAAAGAAACTAAGTCGCACACTTAGCTGTAAATGATTCCATGATTGCAAACACAAGTCATCACAACACATCCAGGCAACTTAAATGAATCAGTATATAGAATTTAAAATCAGTAGCGTTTAATAACTCATTTTGTAGTAGTTCAGTAGGGACACCCATGATTGCTAATAATGAAGTTAAACTTGTTATTCATTTCTACAGTTTTGATTCTCTGTTTTAAAGGTTCTCGTGTATTGTCTGTGTTTGTTTAGGCGACGTACTCGCCGTACCGCGACAGAATCCCTCTCCAGATCGTGCGGGCGGAGGTGGAGCTGTCTGCAGAGGAGAGGGCTTACCTCACCGCTGTAGAGAAAGGTACATATTTACTAGGATGATAATAATAATAATAATGTCCCTCTACACCTTCATCTCACTGATCCACTCACCTCCCAAATGATGCCGAGCAGCAGCTGGTAGTTCGGACTAAAGCCGAAGGGTCACAGGTGTCATCTCTGCAGCGACGTGCCGTCAAAGTGTCCTTGAACAAGATCCTGAACCCGACCGGTTCACTCTGAATGAGAACATATTCAATCCACATTCTTCCTGTTTTAGTTTTGAATGTTATGAACCCAATCAAATGTCACAAATGATCACAAAATGACCTGGATATTAGATATGTTTTTATGAATGAGAAATTATTTAAACTCATGGTTGAATCATCGGAGCAAAAGATGAACAACTGTGTTAAAAAAGAGCAATTTTCTTTTATAAAATGTTGGGACTTTAACCAATATTTGTTTAAAGTTCATTTTAACTGGTTGTGAAACACTGATGTCTATGTGACCTTCATACGTGAACGAGACCACTTATGAAGGTATTATTATTACATCCTGAAATTCTAGTCAATAAA